>NC_064303.1:89429579-89476264 GCF_023373825.1 Bactrocera dorsalis
GAAACCGTGTTCATATTCAACCCACCCACGATAGAAGTCGGTGTCGTTGCTTTGTCGACGTTGAATTATAGCCCATGGTTCACCGCTCTCAGGATCACGAAGACAATAAACATTGAAAGGGCGATGAAGAAATTCTGGCAGATAAAGTTCATAAACACCACTCTCCGCATATTTCTCGTTTTCTTGACGCATCGCTTCGGTACACGATGTTGGTTTCTTGGTGGCAGGTGGCGCTAATTCCTGATTCTTCTTTACTTCACGAAGAAGCTGCTCTTTTATTGCCATTAATTCACTTTGCATACTAAGAAATAAAAATACTGTTAAGTCTTACTAATACTCTATGATATAAAAATAGATTACCGCAGATTATAATTCTCTAATCTGAGGCTCAAGAGCTCCACCTTATTGACCGCGCTCTTCAATAAATCATCGTCAGAAAGGTAGTCAATCTATATGAATTGCACAAAAATATAAAATTTGTAATTAATCTATTTTATTAAATTTAAATAGAGGCAAATACGCCTACATTGGCACTACTTTGAAAAGGTGCTGATAGTGCAATTCCCCGAATACAAAAGAAGCTCACACAGAATGGACAAGAATATCAAACGATGTGCCATTCTCCACAATTTCAGTCAAACTGAACTGACTTTTTTTATAAATTAACTAGAGGACACGTCCACGCTTTACTGTAGCTAATACATAGATGGTACTACTAATACCATCTATATGATCTTTAGTCAGCCCCTACTTTTGAAAGATACGTATACAAATTTGGCAAATGAGAAACTATTATTTAATGAGATATAGAATTTTGGGTGAACTAACTTGTTTTCAAAAAGCATTTCATGTGTTACTGTTGAATTTGGGCTCTGCCCCAGGGAAATCAGCTGTTAAAAAGAAATTTGCCAAGTTGAGGAGAGGCGAAATGAGCACGGAAGACAATGAAAGCAGTGGGCGCCCTGAAGAGGCGAAGTCCATAATCCAACAAAAATAACTGATTCTGTGTAGTGTTTGAAAGCTCTCTAGTTGTAATAAAACCGAAGTTTTTCGGTGTGTGACAGTCGGTTCTAGTGTACATTATGAACCAGTCCTCAAGCGTGGACAAAAACGGAAAAGTCGGCTGACAAGGTTAGGATGCACGTGGTATAAAATTCATCGATAGATTAGTAAGCCAATTATAATGCATTATACTGCGTATTTGGTTGCAGTTCTATTCTACCATTCCCAATGTTTAGCAGTTGTAATATGTTTGGGGAAGGATCGCACACTGGTCGAATTCATAGGTCAAAAATAAAAAACAAAATTTTGAAATTTACCACTGCTATTTCTTAAAACACCAATAACACTAACGGTAAATACATTTTTGCTCTATCCCATTCGTAGGGGCTACGAAAAGCGATAGAAGTGAGACAATAGAAACACGCGGACTGTGCAGTGAAAATAGCTTAATAATTATCTCTTAAAATAAATTTAATTGCAATATAAAATCGTGTTTAATCCCCATAAATCGAAATGGGTATTGATAATAAAGGTATATGTTATATTTCGTAATAAAGAAGTTTTTATGTTATACGAGTATATGTTTTTTTTATTATTAAACAATTGTTTTATAAGTGCCCTTTTGAGCGGTATGTTTTTCTTTATATACTCGTAATACATCGATTTAAGGTATACAGAAAGTTGTGATCCCTGTCTCGCCCTCAAATGATTCAAGTTTGTTTGTATATCGTCACCTGAAATGCAAAATAACGTAACAAAATTTTCAGAAATTTACAGTGGCATGAATGAAACATGGAAATAAAATGGAACATGAGTGAAACAAAATATTAATATTGGTTAAAACTGGTTTATATATGACCGCAGAACCAGAAAATGTTGAACATATTTAATATTATGTATATAACACCGGTCAACACGATTTTTGGGTCTGACATCTACATGTTAAATTTTAGTTTCTCCTATGACAAAAATAGAGGGGAAAATTTTTTTTTCCGGTTAAAGTTTGCTTTCGTAGAAATTAGAGCAATTTTTTGATTTTTTTCTTACCTTCTAAAGTATTTTGACAATTAACGCAGGCGAAGTGAGGTTCATTTTGATTACTGACTTTTAGGTTAAAATAGGCTTCAGAGGCTTCGCAAAGTTTCAGATTTGTTGATACAGAACTGAACAGAATAAATCAACATAATTTTTACACTGACTTGATGCCATTTTTTAACTGAGTAATACACTAATATTGTTGTTACAGCTATAATAAACAGGTTAACATTCACTACTGTGCCTCTTACAAATAATAATACTGTTTACTTTCGGGTTAATCAAAGTGCTGCCATCTTTGATTTACGAAATAAATTAAAATATACTTATCGATGTAGATCAGCCCAAAGCAAACTTTAAGAACCAAAGATTAATATTTAAGTGTTTTTCAATGTCTAGAATCAGAATTCAAGCATGAGAACAGAAACCCCAAAAAAAAATATTTTTTTTGTTGACCTGTGTAATTTGAAGTAGTGAAGCGTAATCAATAAGACACTCAATTTCGAATTTTTTTGATGATACGTTATTTTGCATTTCAGGTGACGATATGTATATAAAAATCAATGCCACTTTCTTTGTAATTCATAAACGGCTGAACCGATTTGGCTGATTTTTTTGTTGTATTTGTTATTATTAGGAAAAAATTACGAAAGTTGCCGGAAAACCCCTAAAAACAGCCCTTTTTCTTTTCCCCATACAAACGTTTTATTTTGTATATGTATATATATGTATATACATACATACATATGTATGTACATATGCAAGTAAAAATGATTGTTTGTTTGTTAGTAACGCTAACGCTCGAGAACGGCGGAACCAATCCTCATGAAATCAGAAGTTGTTCGCTGTGGATCTGGAAAGGGTTAGATATAAAAAAAACCATATACTTTTCATAAGGAAAAGTCGAAAAATTGGAAATTTCCAAAAAGTGACTTTTCATACAATTCTTTTTTGTTTTGTTTTTCAATATTTTGATTTGTAAATTATTTGAATCCTTCAATTTCTGTCGTTTGCTTTTTGATTTGAAAAATTATTGAAAATTATTCAGTGAAAACTTTATGTGTGTTTCAAAAGAAGTGATCAATTACAGATTGAAATTTGTTACGAAGCAACGAAGACATCGCGCTAATATCGGTCGGCGTTCTTTTTGCCATCAACGTATGGCAGCCCAAGATACAAGAACTACATGAGACTCCCAGGATGCGATGACATATGTGTGGAATTATGGTTCGCTGTTAATCAGCAAGCGATCATCACGATAATACAGCAAGACTTTTCAAACAACAGCTACGATGTTTGATGGACTTTATCTTGAAGCAACGTATGTATATACAAGTATGGTGCAGTCAGATCCTGGATGTACTCTGTTGAGTTGCAAAAAAGAGGTTTGCCCACGCACACATCTTCTTTGGTGGTTACACCAGATCAAATTGATGAAATCATTTCTGGCGAAATTCCTCATGCAGAGAAAGATCCATTATTCTACGAAGCGATGAAAACCAATATGGTGCATGGACCTTGCGGACACCACAATCCCACTTGCAATAAATGCACGAAACACTATCCACGTGCTTTTCTTTCGGAAACGCAAACTGGAAATGATGGATATCCACTCTATCGTCGTAGCTCATCAGACGACAATGGCAGGACATTTACCATTCAACTTAGAGTAGTGAATATTGATGTCGACAA
Source organism: Bactrocera dorsalis (assembly GCF_023373825.1). Taxonomy (NCBI): domain Eukaryota; kingdom Metazoa; phylum Arthropoda; class Insecta; order Diptera; family Tephritidae; genus Bactrocera; species Bactrocera dorsalis. The sequence continues at coordinate 89,433,309 of NC_064303.1, forward strand.
CATATGGATCGTACCATATTCGCCACTATTGTCCAGTTCACATTCAAAACTCATGCCAATGTTTGATATTGTAGCTTGGTTAAATCGACTTTTCCGACTGTTGTGCGTTTCGCAGTTCATTTGGAGAATGGCTAAAGAGTGTTTTTCAACCCAGAAAATACAGTACAGCCAGCGGAAACACTTCCAACAACATTGACATTGTCATTGACGAGTTTTTTCTCAACTTGCGTCAGTGATTCGTTTGTGAGAACATAGCTCTATTTGGAAATGCCTTGATATTATGCATGGAATGCATCGCCGAAGAAATAGGTACGCAGAAAGCAGAGCCAACCAATAGATTGACATCCAGGTGTGTTCTCAACTAATTCCTTAGGACGAATTTACATAATCCACCCGAAAAACGACGATTGCTAATACCTTCGGTTGCTATTGATAAATGTACGTGGTTCAATTTCATTTGAGTCATTGCGTACTGTGAATGGTAGAGTGTGTGTAACTTTTTGAGAAGCATGCAAGCAATTACAATTGCTGGAACATGATAATAAATGTAATCAAACGATGGACGATTCGATAGCTACTTCGCATGCCACTGAAGTTCGCACACTTTTCGCGATGGTCATTTCGACATATCAGCCTTCAAATTCGCGTCAATTACGGGAAAAATCTCATCGGAGATTTTACATTGTATTCGCTAATAATTGGGCAAATTCCGTTCGTCTTGATAATGACACGAAGTCGTGAATTATCCAGAGGAATTTCTAAAATCTTTGGATAGACTTGGTACGCCACCGCATCATTTGCGTCTCAAAGTTGGATCTGTCATTATTATGTTTCGCAATCTTCATGCGCTGAAAGTAATATGTAATAGAATCCGACTGATTATGACGTAGCTATCGAATGCAAGGGGGCAGAATGCTTAATTCTACGAATTCCTTTGAGTTCTAACGAATTGCCATTTCAATTCAAACCTATTCAGTTTCCAGGTAAATTGCATTTGAAATGACAATCAACGGGACAAAAGGATAGTAGCTAGAAGAGTGTGGGATAAATCTGGAAATGCGTTTTTCACACGGCCAGATATACGTGGCGTGTTCACGAGTTCGAAACCCATCTTCTCTGAACATTTACGCACCAAAAAAAAACCAAAAAAATTTTGTTCATCAAGCTGCGCTACGTTAGAAAAAAAATTAGAAAAATCGCAAATAAATGATTTTCAACACAATATAAATTCAACTTTCCTTCATTTCAAAACATATAATTTCACGCAGGAAAACGGCTGCGGGGTCAGCTAGTAATATTATATTTTTGAATATGGAATATGTGGCTTTGGTGGCAATTCTGGTCAGACCGAATATTAGCAGAAATTTGAAAATAATAATTTGGAAGACAATAATTTATTTGTCACGACATATGTCCCTGTTTAACTGATAATAAAATCGCAAAATGATGAAGACAAACAAATTTGAAAAAACTGCAGACCTTCGTCCACCCGCTATTGCCGCTATTGCCGTTTCAAAAAGAATCCGTTTAATAAACACCACATGCAATAGATTTGCGCTGGATCCTGCAAATAAATTAACTTGAAATTATTTCTAGTGTTATCTTCTTCCATCAGTCATAACATCGCTGCCGATGTTATTCAAAAAGCACCTGTTTCAATTGGAGAGCTCTCTTAAGTATCTGCTGAGTCAAGCAATAAGGACGTTAAAATGTATCGACTCCATCATACACGAATGAACTAACGGATCGCTACAAATAAGGATTTGCTAGAGCGATTGCTTTTGAGCTTAGATCCTTTCATCACCAGTCAAAGAAACTATCATGCAAAAGTAAATCAATTTTATTAAAATCAGTTTTTGATTTAGTTGAATAATATTCAAAAAATTCCTGTTTTCGTTTAACAACTTTTTTAATTTAATATTATTAATTAAAATTTGTTACTATCGGGGGGTGGCGGAGTGCGCAACGGGAGAGTCAGATTTTAAAAACCTTTGGCAAAATTTTTTACTTTTATATAGACATTGGAAGTCTTTTGGCCATTGATTCCATACAACACGGGCCACTGTGGATCGGTTTGAAATTGTATGGAAATACTTCGTCGACGGGTTCGTCCTAAAAACAAAACTGCCTTGTTCAGGAGCGACAAACAGTATAATCCATATTTACACTAAGTATGCGTGGATACGAAACTTAGTGTTCTCCCACATTAGCTCTGTGTTGTTATTTTTTTTTACTTATTTCTTTGATTTTTTGATCTTTGAACCATGTCCGTCCCTCGTTCTGAGCTACCTTCCCACTAATTTTCAATCAAGTCGGTTCAGCATATTTTGAGTTATAAATATCTTTTATAAATAGATTATTTGCCTGAGGCGATGATTTGGTTATCAAATCTTTGTATATATACTTATGCCTCGCTGATTTGTATTGATAGAGCGGAATCAATCTTATTTTAGCACATTATTGATATTTATTTATTAAGTGTGCACTCAAATATTTTGCATTTAATTTATATTAGGAAACGTCTGAAATACGAGGACGTTCCGATTAGATGTAGATGTTCAAAAGAGTAATATAATAAGTAATTCGATTCTAGTAGGGCACACTCGCCTCGAATTTAAATGAAGTCGCACGTCGTTTATTGGTAATGACTAAGTGATGATAGCAAAGCATGTGTGCAATATTTTGCATACGAGAGCTTTCTTCGCAATGTGTGTCGTGTTTGCTCCCTTCGGGCACCTAGTGTAGATGTAAGGACTCTTCATAGTAGTGATTGACCTTGTCTAAGCGCAATGTGAAGAAGTTTTTGAATGGTTTTGTGATTGTCAACGGCAGGAATTTCACACAAAGTCTTTGTCGTAATCGTTTTCTGTAATACATATAAATATGTTTGTATTTCTGTGCACGGTGAAGATTCCTCCGCCACCTGAAAACCACGCATACACAAAAGCTAAGAAATCCATGTGGCTGCTGGGGTTTTCACTCATATTTTTCAATGCAAAGCTGTCTTATAAATATATGAGTATTAGCCGAGTTCACAACACCGCGCCAGTGGTTCTTCCTTCCTTCTCGCTACTATTTCGCACGGAGTGGAGGTCATCCTATTCCTCTGCCTCTTCCGGCGGGTACTGCGTTGAATCGGAGTATTTCCATCCATTCGGACGACATGACCTAGCCAGGGTAGTCGTTGTCTCTTAATTCGTAAACTCGTAACGCCGAATCATCAGATTGTTGTTCATCGTCCGTGCATCTGCACAATATCGCAAGACGGGGATGATGAGTTACTTGCACAGTTTGGTCTTTTGTTCGTCGAAAGAGAAGTTTACTTCTCAAGGCAAGAGTTATTCTGCGTTGAATTTGCAGGCTGACGTTGTCGTTTGTGTTAGTGCTGGTTCCAAGATTAACGAAATTATCTACGACTTCGACATTATGACTGTCAATAGTGACGTGGAGGCCAAGTCGCGACTGATTGTTTGATGACAGGAGATATTTCAGCTTGCCCTCGTTTACTACCAAATCCATCTGCTTCGCTTCCTTATTTAATCTAGAGAAAGCAGAACTAACGGCGCAGATGTTGAGGCCAACTATATAAATATCATCGGCGTACACCAGCACCTATACACTCTTATAGAATGTACCAACCGTCTCTATTTAGTTCTGCAACTCGAATTATTTTCTGCAGGAGAAGAAATAAGAAGTCGCACGATAAGGAGTCGCCTTGTCTGAAAACTCGTTTGGTATTTAACGGCTCAGAAAGGTCCTTCCCGATCCTGACGGGGCTTTTGGTATTGGTCAATGTCAGTTGATACAACCGTATTAGTTTTCCGAGGATACAAAATTTGGTATCTGGTTGGCTTCATTACTTGAGTAAAAATTCATAACTTACATTATATTCTCTCTACATATTTGTAAGAAATTTCACAAAGATATGGTGACTTATGAATATACAGCAAACCATTTACATATATATGTACATATATCTCGTGGTGTCTGAAAAACTTTATTTAAACAAAATTTATAACCGATCTTCTCTTTTCTAAAACAGATACGATTATAAATGTTATAGTCGATGTTGATTTCACTATTTTATCCTCCGTATAAATTTAATAAAATTTTGTTCATTATAACTAGAACAGTAAATGTATGTACGTTTATAATTACCACAGGTTGGGAATTGATTTTTACTGAAACGCCACAATTCCATGCGAAAACAATATGTCCAAATATTGCGCACAAATATTGAAAACGAAGCGACATTTTCTATGACTGTAACTTGACTGAGAGTTAACGTATTTTCGACGTGTGAGGAAGGCAGCGATCCAAATGTTATTCAGACACGGCTAGACCCGAGATAACAAATCAGTAACACATACAGCAGAGATGCATGCCAACATTATCAAACAATGCGCCATTCTCCACAATTTCAATCAAACCGAGTAAAATACTTCATACTTGGGTGTTATTACCAGATTACCAAAATGACTATAATTTTATAGAATATTTAAATCTCCCGAGATCTTTATTAGCAGGGAGTGAAATAAAAAAAACCGACCTGAATGTGATATAAATCTATGACTAGCTGAATCCGGGATTCGTTTTCCAGAAATTTAACAAAAAAACTTAGTTGATTGCAGAATTTACAATAATTAATTCCGTATTTTGCGTATAAAAATAAACGACAATTCCGGCAAACAAGCAGCTTCCTGAGGACGTGTGCAAAATTTCAGATCGATATCTCACAAACTGAGAGTGATTCGCATATTAACTGATGGGCGGACAGATGGACATGGCTGAATCGATTCAGCTTATCACGTGTACCTTTTGCATTTAAAACTATTTATATAGTAATGTGTTGACAGGTCCCCTGCCTAGTATGATAGTAATCAGGACTTTTTGAACCTAGCGCCCCAGGTGGTGCCATCTGTATGTCAACTGTTGCGTTAGGATCTGCTATCTTTATCAATTTTATGGCGATGATTGCCTGTGCCGTAGCAGAGCTAAAACACTCGTTCGCTATGCTTTTGGACAGTGCAAAAAGCCAATGAGACACCACTTTCGTGGCTATAGGGGAGTTTCGCGGCTATAGCCGAGTTAAAAACAGCACGACAATCGTTTCTCCTTTTTGCAACCTGACGGCAATTGGAGATTCCAAGCGAAGCATGTCCTTTTCCTCGTGGTATTTCCAACGGAGTGCTTCCTTCGGCTTCCTACTTACAGAGCTGAAGTGTTTTCGTCCATTCGGCCGACATGACCTAGCCAGCGTAGCCACTGTCTTTTAGTTCGCTGAAATATGCCAATGACGTCGTATATCACATACAGTTCATCGTTCCATCGAATGCGGTATTCGCCGTGGCCAATGCGCAAAGGACCATAAATCTTCGGCAGAACCTTTCTCGCGAAAAAATCAGATATTGTCCTCGTCCATGCCTCTGCACCATATAGTACGACGGGGATAAGAGTGACTTGTGGAGTTTGGTCTTTGTTCGTAGAAAGAGGACTTGGCTGAATATGAAAATATATGAAAAAACCTCATCCACCAAATTTCGATATTTGTTGAATTATAATAAACTCGATGCATTTCCGAAGTGGTTGGTTACTGGTGACGAAAAGTGGATCAATTAAGACAACGTCAAGTGAAAACTGTTGTGATCGTATTGACATTCAGGCTGTATTTGCTGTGTGCTTGGTGGGATTGACAGGGAATCATCTACTGTGGGCTGTTTTTCTTCGACCAAACCTTTAATTCGAACCTGTACTATTGACGAATAGGAGAAGAATTATTTGCTAAGAGAAAAACGCCAAGTCACACATCGATAGTGACTACCCAGAAAACTAAGATCGATAAAGCTGAATTTAAGATTGAAATGCATAATAAGAAAATATGGAATAACAAAATCTATATCTATATATATATATATTTAAAAAAATTATTGATAAGTCTCGCTAAAGCTCGAAAACGGCTTCACCGATTGGCTAATATTGATCTTGAATTATATGTGGAACATTTCTGAAATCTACCATAATAGTAATTGTGATTTGATAACCATCGGATGCCTTGTGATCGTGCTCTCTTTTTTTGTGCGCGAGATCTATTCTCACTTTGATTAATTAGACTTTACAATGTCACGGAGAATATGACCTGACTTAAGACGTCACAGTCACTCAATTGTACGCAGAGCTTCCTCACGTTCTAGCCGCTCTGAAAACCAGAGAGAGACAAATCAAGAAAATAGTCATATTTCTATGCGAGAATTACGATTTTAGTGAGTCGCAATGAAGTAGATAGACTTAGAAGAAGCGAGTTCGTACACATCAAACACAACAACAGCGGGCACGACATAATGAAACTGAGCGATTCCGCAGACGCAGTGCTCCTGTGATCCTGCAACGAGCTGTATTCAACTATGATCCGGCAATAGGTTATTGCGTCGACAAATCGGTATCATTTGGAGTAATTAAATAATTTGTTAATATTGCAAGACGTTAAAATACAGTGATGAATATACTAGATTATGTTGCCTTGAAGACAAAATAAAATTGCCACAATTAGTGCCACCACCAGATCTTTTACGGCACGAAGGAATTGTAACGAAGCAATCAGCTGTTTTGACCAGACAAAAGTACACAATAAATACAAATTACTTATATACATCATAATAATCTTAGCCAAATCTGGTGCATACCGTGGTTTATCGGTGGTATTCATTGCGTTTTTGACTTTAAATTCGGTCACTATATATATATAATCGTCTCAATACGACCAAATAGAAATCCTTACTGACGCTCCGCAACAAATTCATGATGCTCCAAACTACGAATATCGAAAATAAACAATGCGCATTACCTTGATTTTTGTGCGGCTTTGGCGTGGTTGTGGTTTTATCGGGACGAGTTGAGCAAGAACGCGTTTCATACTCAAAATATCCATCAAAATCATCCGAATGGACTCGCGAGATATTTCGAGCTCTCTTGTCATCTCTCTAACACTTGCTTGACGATATTCAATCCTTCATTCTTTTAGTATTTTCATCAGTTGAAGATCGTCCAGAACGAGGCGATAATGCAACAAAAAATCTATTTTTCGAAAATTGGCATAGTATTTACAGACAGTCCTACCAACTTAGCAAAATACGTTTTTTTGAAATATGATTTAACCGGAGAACTTAATTCAAATTTCCGGAGGCTGTTTCGTCACAATCTTAATGTTTAAAACTAAATGGAGCCTAAGGTTTTCAATTGCAAACCACCACCTCAGTAATAATACTTTGGTCTTATAGCCATATGTACATATTTGAGGGAGTAATCAAGTCCACGCCAGTTACCCCACACCACGCCTCTGCCTATCTGATCCTTCTGAAACTCTCCTCGTAAATATGGACCGTTCAGATGGCTGTAAGTAAATATAAAAGGTAAATAATTTAATGTCAGACATAATTTTATTTGAAAACTCCATATGGAAAAAATTCATACATAACTATGAAAAGAACGTGTATTACCTGCCATAACATTTCTGATACCACCAAGCGCCCTTATATTTCACTGCACAGTTCTCACTACTTTTGTCATTATCATTATCTTTAGTGCTGAATTTTTGCCCGAAATGATAAGAGAACGAGTCACTGGCCGTGCCTGAATATTGTCCAAGCGCAATTAACTTATACTTATCTTGAGCGTTGCCTATAGCGAAATAATCGTACTTGGCAACACGTTTCTCATTTTCAAAATCCTCCAATTGAAACCAAAGATCATGAGATCGCGAATTCGTCAGAGCATGTATTTTATCCAAGCCGAGAAAGAAATTGGCATTCAAGTCGCCGAAACCGTGTTCATACTCGACCCACCCACGGTAGAAGTCGGTGTCGTTGCTTTGACGACGTTGAATTATAGTCCATGGTTCACCGCCATTGGGATCACCTAGACAGTAAACATAGAAAGGGTGTTGAAGAAATTCTGGCAGATAAAGTTCATAAACGCCACTCTCTGCATATTTCCCATTTGCTTGACGCATGGCTTCGGTACATGATGCTGGTTTCTTAGTTGGAGGCGGCGCTGCAACCACATTGTTGCTGGCTTCATTACTAAAATTTAAAAAGTTTTTCACTTGTACGAATTTTTAGAAATTTTGAAATAAATATTAGCTGCTTACCTCTTCGCTGTAATTTTCGAATCTAACAAATCGAGATTTGTTTTTACTTCACGAAGAAGCTGCTCCTTCATTGCCATTAATTCACTTTGAATACTGAACAAAAAAAAAAACAAATAATTGTTAGGTTTTATTAATACTCAATAAGTTAAAACTAGATTACCGCAGATTATAATTCTCCAATTTCAAGCTCAAATGCTCTACCTTGTTGACCGCGCTCTTCAATAAATCATCGTCACAAAGATAGGTGAGAAATGGCTAAATGGAAAGCACAAAAAAATTATTAAAAATGCGTGTATTTTAGTAAATATATAAATGATGAATACCGCTACATTGGCACTACTTTGAATAGGTGCTGAACAATTCCCTGAATACAAAAGATGCCCACACAGAAGGGACAAGAATATCAAACGATGCGCCATTCTCCACAATTTCAGTCAAACTGAATGCGAAATTGATGACTGTGTTCATAAATACTCACTTTTGAGTGAAGAATTGCCTTGTTTTCATAAATTGATTACTCGACTGAGGTGGTGATTTTGTTATCAAACTTGTGTATATATTTTAAGATTTTATATAAAATGCAAAATAACGTAACAACATTTTCGAAAATTTACAGTGTCGCGAATGAAACACGAAATAAAATGGAACAAGAGTAAAAAAACTTTGATTAAAACTGGTATATATTTGAGCGCAGAACCTGAAAATGTTGGACAAATGTCATATTATGAATGTAATTTGAAGTAGTGAATCGTAATCAATAAGATACTCAATTTCGAATGTTTTGATGATACGTTATTTTGCATTTTAGGTGACGCTATATAAAATTTAAAATGAGTTTATTTTATTAAATTTAAAAGGAAGACAAATACCGCTTTTTTAATTAATTGCCGAACAATTCCTCGAATACAAAAAATTCCCATACAGAATAGCCAAGAACATAGGGTTTGTCCGGAAAGTAATAGGACTGAACAAAATCGTTACAATACTTCAAAAACTATCCAAATGGGCTCCTTCTGCGTCGATGCAGCGCTGCCGAAGGAAATTAGTCCTATTACTTTCCGGACAAATCCTTTATCTGCCGAAAATGTTGGTCTTTAGCGAAGTTTCAAAGTTGTTTATTGCTTACAAGAGTTCAAGGAGTTGATTCGTAAAAAGCTTTTTGGATTTCTGCAATAAAAAGAAACTCTCATGGGCTCTGGTATTTCACTGTTTTCGAAAAGCAACATCTCTTAGATTTGTCGTTCGTTTTTAATTCTATTTTTTGGTATTATTTTATTTTTCATTATAACATATCGCTGGAAATGTGGTTGATACCACGCTCACATCCTAATTCTTTAAACGGTTTACATAGAGTACGGTTGAAAAATGTTTATCATTGGGTTTGATGTTTTTGAAGGTCATCCATTTATAGTACTTTTTTAAGCATGGCATGGAAACGATTTTGCACTTGTTGCAATAATATGATTACTCAAACATACAAATCCACATTTCAATAGTTTTTGAAAACGAAAGTATGTATTTCAGTTGAAATATGAAATATCATTCATGAATTTGTTATTTTAAATAAACCCATTTCTGATCACCAAAACACAAAAGTACCAATCGGGAAATACCATTCGGGAATGCCCATCTCGTCCACTATTTCACTGTCCTCGATGCCCTTGTGGCCTGGCACTCAGTAGGAGTGAAGTTAGTGAAATCGCTTGGTTTTGGGAACAACTTTCCACTGCTGCCCTGCAACCCAAAATACTTCTGGACGATATGCAATACAAGGTTACTGCCTTGATTGCTGCTTGGCGTCTACCTACATAGATACATATTGGCTCTCGAATTGATTGCAGGTACATTAAAGGCCAGCTTCCCAGCTATCGCAATAGCTCAGCTGGAAGTATACTGGAGTAGTCCGGCAACTTAAAAGACCGCCTTGGTTCTAATTTATCTACCTACCACTTTGTTATAATTTTAAGTCAAATAATAACAGTTTCGGTTTTACCTCCACAAAGATGCTCTTTCAGTGCTACTTAACCACTTTCCAGTCATATTTAAAACTAATAACTAAATTACCACAGATTATAATTGTCTTCACAAATTTCACATATGTATCTTTCACTTTTGTATATTTGTAAGAAATTTCACAGAGATATGGTGACAATGTTTATCATATACTTATTAATTATATATATTTCGTGGTGTCTGAAAAACTTTATTGAAAAGAAGCCACATTCCCATGAGGTATTCGCTATTAACCGAAATTATTAACCGATTTTCTCTTTTCTAAAACAGATACGATTATAAATGTTATAGTCACATTTATACGTGATTTCATTCTTTTATCTCTCTATAAAAATTTAATCATTTTTTTTTTTATTATTTGGAAATGGAATCATGCATTCTGGATTTGTATTAAAATCATTTTATAAGTTTTAATTTTCCAATTTTGGTCACTCCAACACTCAACTTAGTTAAATTTATAATTACCACAGGTGGGAATTGATTTGCAATGAAACGCAACAATTCACTGCGTACAAAATATGCCCAAAAATTATGCACAAATATTGAAAACGAAGCGACATTTTCTATGACTGTAGCTTGACTGAAAGTTAACGTTTTCTGCGTATGTGAGGAAAGCAGCGCTTCAAATGTTATTCAGTCTCGGCTAAACTCGAGATAACAAATCACTAACACAATATACCAGTCATACAGGGTTGTCCGGAAAGTAATAGGGCTTCCGCCGCAACCGTGAAGATCGGCGTTTAACAGTCTACTATTGTCAAGTACTCGAAAGATTGCGAAAACGAGTCACCAGGGTGCGCCTAGGGACATCGCTCGTAACTGGATTCTTCATCACGACAACGCGCCGTGCCACACCGCCTTCAGCGTGTTCCAGTATTTGGCCTATAAAGGGATCGTTGTGTTGCAACAGCCGCCTTATTCTCCCGACATGTCACCCTGTGACTCAAAAGGAACCCATTTTGAGTCGCTTACGGACATACAGGCAGCCGTGACGAGGGTACTCGCGGACATCCCAGTCGAAGCGTTCCAGAAATATTACAAGCTTGGAAAAACGCGCTGGAATCGCTGTATAGCTACCCAAGGGGATCACTTGGAAGGGACGGAAGAGTTGTAGAATAATTTTCAAATATACGGTTTTTATGCAATCAGTCTCATTACTTAATTGTCATACCTCGTACAAAATATGCTTAAAATTGTGCACAAATATAGAAATCGAAGCGTCATTTTCTAAGACTGTGGCTTGACTGAGATTCAGATATTGAAGAAATTTTTACAAAAATATTTAGGCAAGTCAGCTACACTTATGTATAACGATACTTAAATGACGCCGCCTAATCAACATTGGTGTCGTTTCACTTAAATTAAATAATATTGTCCTTTATACAAAACAAAATGCTTAAGTTTCGTTATGTAAACAGTTTGCTAAAATGTTTGCTGCATTATGCATAATCAATATTAAATCAATAAGCCTATAACAATTCGGTGACATTACGCCTTTTTGGAGGGCCGGGAAAAGATCGCTTATGAAGACCGTGCTGGGAAGACCTGCGACTTCGATAAATGCCGAAAATGTGACTCGTGTGGGCAAAGTTTTGAACGCAGACCGTCGACTAAGTATATGTTTAATAGCCCCAAATGTCAAATTTATCAAAATCTGTGGTTCATGACATTGTGACGGAGCACTTGAACACACGTAATTTGTACGCGAAGATGATCCCATCACAGTTTGACGAGTTATGGAATCTTTGAGTGTGATCCCGAGGCAAAGAAGCAATTTTCCGAGTGGCAGAGGGCATCAAAGCAGCATACATCTCAGCTCTCAGGGCTATTCCGGAGAACGCCCTTCATGAATCGCCTTCAATGCATTACTATATCGACGCAGAAGAAGCCTATTTTTGATAGTTTTTTTAGTTGTAACGACTCAGTCTTAATACTTTCCGAACAACCCTGTATTATAAAAACGTTCTAAAGAGCTCAACTGTCGGAAGAGATCAAAAAGATAATTCGGAAGTTGGATCGAAATGAGCGCAGTCGTTTATTTAAAGATCGGAAGCAAGACCGGAAAAAGTACAACAAAAATTCTTCGTTGGAACTAAATTTTGTTTTCTTCCTCGAATTAAAATAATCTTTACTAAATTTTTATCCGTTAGTAAATTGCCTGCGTGATTATCAGAAAAAAAATTAATTTTTTTAATTATTGCTATGTAAAACATGGAAATTTTTAGATAACATTATAGGCTCTTTGGCAAGTGAGGAACTATTATTTAATGAGATACAAGCATAGCATTTTGAGTGAAGTAACTTATGTTAGTTTACAAAAATTGGATCGAAAAGCATTTCGTCTGTTAATAAAGCATTATTTTTTTCAACCGTTGAAAGGATATTTGCCAAGTTGGAGAGAGGCGAAATGGGCACCGAGAACACTGAAAGCAGTACTGTTTGTGTGCTCTTTAATCGTAATAAAACCGAATTTTTGCGTCGGTGTGTGGCAATAGAAACATGGCTCAATCATTTCACACTAGAGTCCAGTCGATAATCAGTCTATTCTACATTATGAACCAGTTCTCAAGCGTAGAAAGACGAAAAAGTCGGCTGACAAGGTTATGGCATCAGTCTTTTTCGATGCATGTGGTATAATATTCATCGAATGATTACTGAGCCAGTTATAATCCATTACACTGCGTATTTGGTGCAGTTCTATTCTACCATTCCCAGTATTGAGCAATATTATTATTTTTGAGGAAGGATCGCTTTGAAATTGTACGCATATACTTCGTCGTTTCCGCTTAAATATTGCACTACGTTATGCAATACTTCGAAAATATTTCTGTATATGTCAAATTACAATAGACCATTTTATCAACATTGCAGTTATTATCCTATTTTTTATATCTAACATTTGTTTTGTTATGACTGCAATTACGTCCTTCGCTCATAACCTAGTAAAGTAGCCGCAATGCCTTGATGACGAAAATGTCAATGCCATTTTTGGTATTGAAAATATCATACGGGTGCGTCCTAAAACAAACTGCCTTGCCGAAAGAGAAATTGGCATTCAAGTCACCTAACCCGTGTTCATACTCGAACCACTCACGATAGAAGTCGGTGTCGTTGCTTTGACTACGTTGAATTATATACGGTCTTCGTGTAGACTCTCAGCTCTTCTTCTGCACTGGCGTTGACACCCCTTATGCGGTTATAGTCGAGTTAAACAACAGTCTTCCTTTTGGTCTTTCCAACGGGGTGGAGGTCTTCCTCTTCCTCTGCTTCTCCCGGCGGGTACTCCGTCATTAATCTTCCGCAGAACTTTTCTCTCGAAAACTTGTAACGTCGACTCATCAGATGTTGTCATCGTCCGTGTCTCTGCACCATATGTACAGCACGACTGGGATGATGAGTGACTTGTGGAGTTTGGTTTTGTTCGTCGAGAGAGGACTTTTTTTCTCGATTGCCTACTCAGTCCGAAGTAGCACCTGTTGGATTTCAAGTCTGACATTGACAAGTTCAAATAACACCAATTTGTGTTTCTTCTCTCACTTGTCATCATAGCTGAGAAGTAAATACTGAAGCAACAAAACACTTCTCAGACGTGTTTGCTATAGTTTGACTTAGTATTGTTTGAATATGCGACGAAGATGAAGACCAGCAAGCAGAAAATATGCCATGTTTTGGCTGATTTGACTAATATTAGTCTGAAGATATTCGTGGAAATCCAGGAAAAGTTTAAACGGTGAGAAAATACGGAAATGCTTCTTGTTCGTTTTTCTCGCTAAAACTCGAGAAAAGCTAGATCGTTATAGCTGATTTTAAGATTGAAATGCTTGTCCTAGTTCAAAAAGGATTAAAAAGTAAGAAAATATGGAATAACAAAATCTATATATTCATATATAAAGAATGATTGGTGATGATTGGTTTCGCTGATGCTCGAAAACGGCTTACCGATTGGCTAAGTTTGGTTTTGAATTATATGCGGAGGTCCAGGGAAACATTTCTGAAGCAACCATAATAGTATTTGTGATTTGACAACCATCGGATGTTTTGTGCTCTTTTTTGTGTTGATCTCTAGTGATAGTGAGATCTATACTCACTTTGATAAATTAAGAGAATATGACCTGACAATGACAATGACAAATGTGCGCACAGCTTCCTCACTTTCCAGCCGCTCTGAAAACCAGAGAGAGACAAATCAAGAAAATAGTCATACTTCTATGTCAGAATTACGTTTTTAAGTGAGTGACAATGAAGTAAATAGACTTAGAAGAAACGAGTTCGTGCACATCAAACACAAGAACAGCGGCCACGACATAATAAAATTGAGCGATTCCGCAGACGCAGTGCTCCTGTCATCCTGGAACCAGCTACATTACACTATGATCCCGCAATAGATTTTTGTATCGACAAATCGGCATCATTTGGAGAAATTAAATAATTTGCCGCGTGGTTGCGGCTATATCCGGACGAGGCAAGCACGAACGCGTTTCATACCCAAAATATACACCATCTCTCTAACACTCGCCTGACGATTTTCAATCACCATATGCTTCACCTTTTTAAGCCTTTTCTAATATTTGCAACGATTTCGCATTTATTTTATCCATTGTAAAAATCGCAAAGTAACTACAGAGATGTACCGACTTAAGCGATCGCCTCAGTGTGACTCTCCGTAACATTACTGATTTTCGCGATTTGTTTAATGTTGGTATTAATTAATCAGTCCGATTTTTTTTTATAACGGGTGATTTTTTGAGGTTAGGATTTTCATGCATTAGTATTTGACAGATCACGTGGGATTTCAGACATGGTGTCAAAGAGAAAGATGCTCAGTATGCTTTGACATTTCATCATGAATAGACTTACTAACGAGCAACGCTTGCAAATCATTGAATTTTATTACCAAAATCAGTGTTCGGTTCGAAATGTGTTTTATCGACAAATTTTGTTCGGCGATGAGGCTCATTTCTGGTTGAATGGCTACGTAAATAAGCAAAATTGCCGCATTTGGGGTGAAGAGCAACCAGAAGCCGTTCAAGAACTGCCCATGCATCCCGAAAAATGCACTGTTTGGTGTGGTTTGTACGCTGGTGGAATCATTGGACCGTATTTTTTCAAAGATGCTGTTGGACGCAACGTTACGGTGAATGGCGATCGCTATCGTTCGATGCTAACAAACTTTTTGTTGCCAAAAATGGAAGAACTGAACTTGGTTGACATGTTTCAACAAGATGGCGCTACATGCCACACAGCTCGCGATTCTATGGCCATTTTGAGGGAAAACTTCGGACAACAATTCATCTCAAGAAATGGACCCGTAAGTTGGCCACCAAGATCATGCGATTTAACGCCTTTAGACTATTTTTTGTGTGGGCTACGTCAAGTCTAAAGTCTACAGAAATAAGCCAGCAACTATTCCAGCTTTGGAAGACAACATTTCCGAAGAAATTCGGGCTATTCCGGCCGAAATGCTCGAAAAAGTTGCCCAAAATTGGACTTTCCGAATGGACCACCTAAGACGCAGCCGCGGTCAACATTTTAATGAAATTATCTTCAAAAAGTAAATGTCATGAACCAATCTAACGTTTCAATAAAGAACCGATGAGATTTTGCAAATTTTATGCGTTTTTTTTTAAAAAAAAAAGTTATCAAGCTCTTAAAAAATCACCCTTTAAATAAATTCATTCATGACGAATACAAAGTGATTTTTTTATGTTTATTTATTGGGTATACAACAGTTGAATAAATTGTTGAAATTGTAGATAAAAAGATGTCCACGATTGCGGCCGCAATTTTGATCTAAAATAAAAATTTTAAAAAGAAATTTCACTAAATGGCGGCGATTTGAACAAAAAACATCATATTTTGCCATTTTTTCGGCAGCTTCCTTCAAAATAAAAAAGCTTCCATAGCGCGATAGCGAATGACATTAAAAATGTTCTCTCCAAATTGGAAGCAGATATCTTTACAACTCTCCCTTTGAGGGTGGAGACCGTTTCGAAAAACACCATTCTGAAAAAAACGCGTTTTAAGATTGGAGTTGCTCTGTTCCCCATTCTGTTCCCTTTCTACAAAAAACGCTGTTGCGACCGTAATTATTTGAATTTGAGAGAATGTTCATTATAATGTATACTATCTGATCAAACTGAGCTGGTTGACAGATCGTGTACATATTTGGCATAGTAATTACAGCCAGTCCTACCGACTTAGCAAAATACATTTTCTTGAAATATGGTTTAACCGGAGAATTTCATACAAATTTCTTGATGTTTTTTTGTCACAATATTCATAATTATGAAACGATTGTTTTCTTCTGGAATTGAAATAATCCGAGATTACTTTCATTCCGTATACTGTTTTTAGAAATAAAAGAAACAGTCTTTTTTCAAATAATGTATTATTTGTTGCTAAGAAGAATATGCACAGCTTTATTAAACATTTTGCTAAGTTAAGTTTGTTTCAATAGCTTTAACGTCAATAATGTTTAAAACTAAATGGAGCCTACGGTTTTCAATAGCAAACCACCATCTCAGTGACAATACTTTGGTCTTATAGCCATATGTACATATTTGAGGGAGTAGTAAGCTCCACGGAAGCTACCCCAAATCACGCCTTTGCCTTCCTGACTTTTTGGATATTCTCCTCCTAAATATAAACCGTTCAGATGGCTGTAAGTAAAATATAATAGGTAAATAAATTAATTTTAAACATAATTTTATTTGAAAACTCCATATGAGAGATATTCATTCATTGAATGAACGTTTATTACCTGTAATGACAATGCTTATACCACCAAGCACCCTTATATGTCACCGCACAGTTAACCTTACTCTTGTCGTTATCAATACTTTTGTCGTTATCACTATCTTTAGTGGTGAATTTTTCTCCGAGATGATCAGAGAACGAATCACCAGCCGTGCCTGAATATTGTCCAAGCGCAATTAACTCATACTTATCCTGAGCATTGCCTATAGCGAAACTCTCGTACTTAGCAACACGTTTCTCATTTTCAAAATCTTCTAATTGAAACCACAGCTCATGAGATCGCGAATGAGTCAATGCATGTATTTTATCCAAGCCGAGAAAAAAATTGGCATTCAAATCGCCGAAACCGCGTTCATACTCAACCCACTCGCGATAGAAGTCGGTGTCGTTGCTTTGACGACGTTGAATTATAGTCCATGGTTCGCCGCCATTGGCATCGCGGAAGCAATAAACATTGAAAGGGTGATGAAGAAATTCTGGCAGATAAAGTTCATAAACACCACTCTTCGCATATTTCCCGTTTTCTTGACGCATCGCTTCTTTACACGATGCTGGTTTCTTGGTAGCAGGTGGCGCTGATTCCTGATTCTTCTTTATTTCACTTATAATTTCTTTCATTGTCTTTAATTCGCTTTGCATACTAAGGAATAAAAAATACCGTTAAGTCTTACTAATACTCTATAATACAAAAATATATTACTGCAGATTATACCTCTCTAATTTGAGACTCAAGACCTTGTTGACCGCGCTCTTTAATAAATCATCGTCACAAAGATAGGTGAGCTAAATGAATTGCACAAGTATATAAAAATTAAAATTAATTTATTTTATTAACTTTAAAAAGAAGACAAATACCGCTACATTTACGTTACTTTGAATAGGTGGCGAACACTTCCCTGAGTATAAAATATGCCCACACAGAATGCTTATGATTTGAAGTATAATTTTGGTATTTAAATATTGTATTGACTTTGAATACAAAGGAATAGAAAATGTTCTATGTCCGCCTCGTGATTCTAAGCGACCACCCCACTTATTTTTAGTCAAATATTTTGAGTTATAAATAGTGTAACTAACACGACTTTTTTATATATGTATATAGATTATTTGCCCGAGGCGGTGTTTTGGTTATCAAATCTATGTATATATTCTTATTCGTCGGGGATTCGTCGAGTTTAAATGGTTGCACGTCGGTTATTGGTGACGCCTAGGTGATCTGAAAACGAAGTATACCGCTGAGTGAAGCTGCGCCATATAGCAAAGGCAGTAGGTATCCCAAGGACCGCTCGAACCGCTGGAGTTATATACTGCATGAAGGCCTTTCCATACGAGAGTTATCTTCGCAACGGGTGCCGTTTGTGCTCATTTTGGACATTAAGCGCTGATGTGAGGACTCTTCTTAGTAGTGATTGACCTTGTTCAATTGCAGTGTGAAGAAGGTTTTGATTGGTTTCGTGATTGTCAGCGAAATTTGGAATCAATTGATAGTTGATTTGGCTCGAATGAGGAAAGTATCGCCGCCACAGCCTCTTACTTCGCAGACCTCAAGATGCGTTCATGCAAATGACCTATTATTTCACCATTATCAGTATGATTTGCACCTGATCGAGAGAACGTTCTCTAATAAATCTCTAATAATGTAATTCGCCCGTTTCGTTGTTTTAAAAACAACAGCCACAGTCAAGTCATGATAAGCAAATACATATCGCTCATTTGCTGCAAGACCGGCATAAATCAAAAAACGTGATTTCTGAGTTAATGCTGCAGAATTGTTCGTTATATCATACTTCATGTTAAGTGAAAAATTCATATGAATACCTCTTATATGCTCCGCTTGAGAAGAGAATATATTTCCGGTTTTCCGTGTAAGGTTGGAGCCAGTTGAAAACTTTAAACGCGTTTTCTGGCGAATCGATTTTTTTGACTTATGCCGGTCTTGCAGCAAATGAGCGATATATAGTATATGTAATTAAATTGCATGTATTATGAAAAATATTTCAATAATAATACTTTGGTCTTATAGCTATATGTATGGATTTGAGAGAATAGTTATGCCAACGCCAGGAATTTCCCATCACGTCTTTGTCGTAGTCATTTTCTGTAATACATATAAATAGATATGTTTATATTTCTGTGCACGGTGATGATTCCTCCAGCACCACAAAGTTTCACATACTACGCACATCACTCTGATCTATGTCAATGTCGTCGTATATCTCGTACAGATAGACGAAACTATCTACGACTTCGCAGATATGGCTGTCAACGGTGACGCGGCGGCCAAGTCGCGAGTATGACGACTGTTTGTTTGATGACAGGAGATATTTCGCTTCTGGAAAAAATCTGGAAAAAGCAGAACTAACGTCGCGGATGATAAGGCCAATTATATCAATATCATCGGCGTACACCAGCACCTATACACTCTTATAGAATGTACCAACCGTGTCTATTTAGTTCTGCAACTCGAATTATTTTCTCCAGGAGTAGATTAAAAAGTCGCACGATAAGGAGTCGCCCAAAGTCAGTTGATACAGCCATATTAGTTTCCGAGGTTACAAAATTTGGTATCTGGTTGTCTTCATTACTTGAGTTAAAATTCATAACTTATATTATATTCTCTCTACATATTTGTAAGAAATTTCACAGAGATATGGTGACTTATGAATAAAACAGCAAACCATTTATATACATATACGAGGTGTGTTCAAAAAGTATCGCGACAGTTTGCTGACAGTTTTCTTCGATTGCAGGGGCGTGGTGCATCATGAGTTCTTACCATAGGGAAGAACGGTCAATAAAGAATATTACCTGCAAGTTATGCGCAATTTGCGCGAAGCAATCCGCCAGTCATAACTTTGAAGTTGTAGATAATTTCGTCTATCTTAGAACCAGCGTAAACACCAACCAACAATGTCAGCCTGGAAATCCAACGCAGGATTACTCTTGCCAACAGGTGCTACTTCGGACTGAGTAGGCAATTGAAAAGTAAAGTAAAGTCTCGATGAACAAAAACCAAACTCTATAAGTCGCTCATAATTCCCGTCCTGCTATATGGTGCAGAGGCTTGGACGATGACAACAACCGATGAGTCGACGTTGCGAGTTTTCGAGAGAAAAGTTCTGCGAAAGATTTATGGTCCTTTGCGCGTTGGCCACGGCGAATATCGCATTCGATGGAAAGATGAGCTGCACGAGATCTACGAAGACATTGACATAGTTCAGCGAATTAAAAGACAGCGGCTACGCTGGCTAGGTCATGTTGTCCGGATGGATGAAAACACTCCAGCTCTGAAAGTATTCGACGCAGTACCCGCCGCGGGAAGCAGAGGAAGAGGAAGACCTCCACTCCGGTGGAAGGACCAAGTGGAGAAGGACCTGGCCTCGCTTGGAATATCCAATTGGCGCCACGTAGCGAAGAGAAGAAACGACTGGCGCGCTGTTGTTGACTCGGCTATAATCGCGTAAGCGGTATCTACGCCAGTAAAGAAGAAGAAGAAGAATCCGCCAGAAACGTCCGGATTTTTGGAAGAACAAAAATGGTCTTTTGCACCATGATAACGCTCCTGCCTACACATCGTGCTTGCGCGCGACTTTTAGGCCAAAAACAACACACTAATGATGGCGCAGCCACAGTATGTCCCATATCTGGCCCCTGTGACTTTTTCTTGTTCCCTAAACTGAACAGGTCCATGAAAGGACGACGTTACGCTTCTCTTGACGAGATAAAGACGGCATCGAAGGAGGAGCTGAAAAAGATAAAAAAAATGATTTTTGAAGTGCTTCGAAGATTGTTGCAATTGAAATAGAATATAACTGGCTCTGTAATCAATCGTTGAGTATGTATTATACCACGTGCATTCCAAACGACTGATGTCATAGCCTTTCCAGCCGACTTTTTCGTCTTTCCACGCCTGAAAACCGCTTCATCATGTGCAGTCCACTAGAATGACTTTCGATTGGACTCCAGTGGGAAATGATGGCGCTATATTTCTATTATCACACACGGACGCAAATAATCGGGTTTAGTCCGATTAAAGAGCACTCAAGCACTTCTCAGAATCAGTTATCAGAATCGTTGTTTCTGTTAGACTGTGAACTTGCGAGGCACCTACTTTGCACAGAGCTTTCGCCTCTTTAAGGCATCGTTGCCCTCGGTGCTCATTTCACCTGTTTCCAGCTTAGCAAATATCTTTTCAATGGTGGATTTCCCTGAGCACAAATTCAACAGTATTTTCCTCCAAAAAGCAATGCTTTATTATCTATGTATCAGCCACAGTGAAGCGTGGACGGGTCCACTAGTATTCTAATAATTAGCGAAATTAATAACCGATTTTCTCTTTTCTAAAACAGATCCGATTATAAATGTTAGAGCCACATTCATACTTGATTTCATTCCTTTATCTCGCTGTATAACTTCAATATAAATAACATATTTTTTATATAATTTTATTTACTTTTGGAAAATGAAATCCATATATGTTTTATAGAACGTTGGAAATGGAGATAAAAAATATACATTACATTACTATCTTAACTAACATTTGCCAGGAAAATAGATCAATTTTGTTCATTACAACTAGAACACTCAACTTATGTACATTAATAATTACCACAGGTTGGGAATCGATTTGTAACGAAATGCTACAATTCACAGCGTACAAAATATGTCCAAATATTGCGCACAAATATTGAAAACGAAGCGCCATTTTCTATGACTGTAACTTGACTGAGAGTTAACGTATTCTCGACGCGTGAGAACGATCAAAATGTTATTCGGAATCGGCTAGACCCGAGATAAGAAATCACTTACACATGCAGCAGAGATGCATCAGATGTGAGAAAGCATATTTCCTATCAATATTGAATTTATTTATAGTATATTACACGATATTATATAATATTATATTTATTTAGTATACATTACATATATGTAGTATATTGTATTGGACTTTGGGTAATTCGTGGAACAGTTTGAAATATTTTTGATATTAAACTATAGTATAGCCAATATTATACGCTCATTTAATTTTTTTAAGATATCTTACGTTAAACGGGTAATGGAGGTAGTATTAAACCACTTTTATCTGTTTTTGGCAATACCAAATATTGTTAGGAGATAAAGATGTTCTCCGAGTTTCAGTCCAGAACTGTATGGAGACTCAACTGGTAGTAATTTCGGCCATGAAGTCTGACCGGAGACTTAATATAGGTACCAAGGAAGCAGGGGCCTTTGGAATTCGCACCAACCTGATCGTGGTGGTTGTGGTTTAAACCCAAATGCGAATAGCAGTGAAACTTTGTCCGTTCAATGTGGATTCGCTGCGCAACCAGATGCCAGACCCAAAGTACGCCAAAGGTCGACCTAGAACCCGACAAAAAGGAAAAGGTATCTCTTCCACCTGTCCAATTGGAGGCAGCCAATATTTGCAAAAATCAGGTATTATTTGGTGCACTGATCAATGCGTGTTTTGTTTTATGTGCGTTTAGCCATCGTGGGGTAAGGCCGTCGTCATCCCTCACTTGCATCAAGTCTGAGCTAGCATATTAACTCGGAGAGCTTAAGAGAATTACAATATTCACACTACTCATTGGATACAAGCCTTTTCATTTTCAGACGTCTTAAAAACCCCTTCGGAAAGTGTGAGGAATATTTTCAATTTAGCCATATTCTTTTTAAAAGAAGTTACCTCTTCCTGAAATAAGTTACCAAGCAAAAATTGTCTCATAAAAAACTCAAGACGCCTTTTGAAAAACATTCAAACCAAAAACGTAAAAATCCAGTATATGACTAAGTTTCATTTACTAAAAATATATTTCAATAATAATGCTTTGGTCTTATAGCCATATGTACATATTTGAGTGAGTAATAATATCCACGCCAAGCTTGCCACACTACGCCTTTGGCAAACTGATCTTTTGGAAATTCTCCTCCTAAATATAAACCGTTAAGATTGCTGTAAGTGATACATAAATTAATATGAGAACCTCTCGTGAAATGTGATATCTAGATAACGGTTATTTTACCTGGCATGACATTTCTTATACCACCAAGCTCCTGTATATTGCACCGCGCAGTTGGTAGCATCTTTGTCGTTATGACTATCTTTAGTTGTAAATTTTGCACCGCGATGAGTAGTGAAGGAGTCACCGGCCGTGCCTGAATATTGTCCAAGCACACTTAACTCATATTTATCGTGAGCATTACCTATAGCGAAACTCTCATACTTAGCAACACGTTTTCTCATTTGCAAAATCCTCTAATTCAAACCAAAGCTCATGTGTTTGCGAATTCGTCCAGAGCATGTATTTTATCCAAGCCGAGGAAAAAATTGGCATTTAAATCGCCGAAACCGTGTTCATACTCGAACCACCCACGATAGAAGTCGGTGTCGTTGCTTTGTCGACGTTGAATTATAGTCCATGGTTCACCGCCATTGGGATCACGTAGACAATAAACATAGAAGGCGTGATGAAGGAAGTCCGGCAAATAAAGTTCATAAACACCACTCTCTGCATATTTTCCGTTTTCTTGACGCATGGCTTCGGTGCAAGAAGATGGTTTCTTAGTTGCAGGGGGCGCTGCAACCACATGTTTGCTGGCTTCAGTACTAAAGTTTAAAGAGTTTTTATTTGTACGATTTTCTAGAAATTTTGAAATAAATATTAGCTGCTTACCACTTCGTTCTAATTTTCGAATCTAACAATTCGAGATTTGTTTTCACTTCACGAAGAAGCTGCTCCTTCATAGCCATTAATTCACTTTGCATACTAAGAAATAAAAAAAAAAAAATAATTGTTAGGTTTTATTAATACACAATAAGTTAAAATAGTTTACCGCAGATTATAATTCTCCAATTTCAAGCTCAAATGCTCTACCTTGTTGACCGCGCTTTTCAATAAATCATCGTCACAAAGATAGGTGAGAAATGGCTAAATGAATTGCACAAGAATGAAAAATTAAAATTCATTTATTTTATTAAATTTAAACAAAGGCAAATACCGCTACATTGGCACTACTTTGAATAGGGGCCGCACAATTCCCGAAGTACAAAAGATGCCCACACAGAAGGGACAAGAATATCAAACGCTGCGCCATTCTCCACGATCTCAGTCAAACTGAATGCGAAATTGATGACTGTGTTCGTAAATACTGGCTTTTGAGTGAAGAATCGTCTTGTTTTTATAAAATTAATTACTCGACTGAGGCGGTGATTTTGTTATCAATTCTTTGTACATATGCTTGTACACTTATTCGTCGGGGATTTTTATTATAAGAGTGGGATCAATCTTATAATATAATGCTCTCAAGTACTTAGGAAACAGCTAAAATACGAGACGGTTCAATAACGTGCTGAGTCTCACTGTCCTATGACAACACTGCTGTATATGTCATAGACTTATGTATACCAGTCGTACGTGACTGCGGTTTGGTAAGGTTATGTTAAGAAGTCGATATTATCAGGAATTTCATTTTGATAGCTTAGAGCTCCGGTCCATTATGTTTCCTTTAAGTTTTGTTGGTGTGACGGGTTCAAATGTTGGAGCACAAGGTTTTTTGCTAACCCCTGGCGAATCCGTCAAGAAGGGATGAAGTGAAAAAAGCGCGTTGTCCGCTGCGTGCAGATGCGCGAAATAACTGAAGCAGTGGTTCCTTGAGTTACTACATGAAATATTTCGCAAAAGAAAAGTTGGCCGCGGCTACGTATCAAATGGTCCATTCGCTAAGTCCAATTTGCGATGACTCTTTCGAGCATTTCGACTTGTAACTGACGAATGACACGCGTGAATTTTTGCCCCGAAGGCCTAAATCGAAGGGACTGCCCGCTTAGACTTTAGACATATTACATATCCGCACAGGAAGACGGTTGCGATCGCACGATCTTGGTGGTTATCTTCATTAACTCCTAAATTAATCCAGATTAAAACAGTTGACTATGAATTGGTCTTCCATTTCCGATTAATGCAGTTAATCCGGATCAGTAGGTGAAGCAAGATTAATGGGCAGGAAGGTTCTGTTATGGGTTTGATAAGATAGGCAGGGGCAAATCAACTACGACTCCTACGACCAAACTTCTAACTCGGACTTGAATCGATGAATTCGCCAAGAAGCCACCGGCTTGGGGCAAATGAAAGGAATTGTGTTCCACCAGAACAATGCCAGGGAAGCTTGTTTAGAAAGATCTTATGCATCCAACTTATGTAAAAAATTCGCCTGAAGAGCAGCTTTTATAACGCAACTGTCTCAGCATTCTGGCAAGAGGGATAAGGATTTATGATATTAACTTCGAAAAGCTAACAAGTTTTCGAATTATTCTAACTATTCTCAAAAAATATTCACTTCAAAGCACAAATAATGGATTTCACAGAAGTTTGCCTTAGGTAATGCGATGGTATGGTGAATAATTACTGCGAGGTAGAAGTCCGTGGCGGCGATAATTTCCTCATTCCAGTCAAAACCACTGTGTTGACTATGAGTTCGTCTCCGATTTCTACCACTGATACCACGTTTCGTTTCCAAACACGAAACCACTCAAAAACTTCTTTACATTGCGTTTTGCCATGGTCAATCACTACTATGAAGAGTTCTCACATCGTCGCTTGTTGTCCGAAGTGAGCAAACACGGCACGCATTGCGACGAAAGTTCTCGTATGCAAAAGATTTCATGCAGGATATAACTCAAACGGTCTTTGCGATTGCCTTTGTTATGTGCTTTTGCTATATGGCGCCTCTTCAATCAGCGGTACTTCATTTTCAAATCACCTGAACGATGTGCTTCCACATTTAAACTCGAGGCGAATCTGTACTCTATACAGCATCATTTTTGATTTTACTACGCCATTTCTCTTTCAAAAACTAGAATCGAGTTTCTTATTATATTTTTCTTTTCAAAATTTTCTAAAATCCTCGGACACACCCACTTCTAATCGCACCGTCCTCGTAATTCAGCTGTTTCCTAAGAATTTGAGTGCATATTTACACATCGATAATGTACCGAAGACTGCACTTCCGGCAATTGCAAAGTATCACTTCAGTGCTAATATAAGATTGATCCCACTCTTACAATAAAAATCCCCGACGAATGAGTACATAAAGCATTGTTCACTTAAAATCTGTACGCACTCTAGGGACCGCTGCTCCGTTATTTTACAAATTATCTGAGTAAAATCAGTTGATCTGAGTACATTGTTAAAATACAGTTATGTATAGGAATTTTCAATGCCCTTGCTTATCAGTTGGCTTTTAAATGTGAAATGGAGTACGCTAATCGAAAATTAATAGTGAACGAATTTATAGTACAAAAATACTTTGAGCATAGAAAGAGATAAAAAAATGTGTGTAAAAAGAGGAGCGCGGGATTTAGAATTAGTAAGGAAGCTACTAACCTCAATTAAAAAAAATCCCGGGCTATCTGACAGTGATCGCGCCAAAAATTCGGGACAAGGCGCCAGGCGAATACGTTTAAATGCTGGGCTAAATACATACCGTGCAATTAAGTACCCAAACAGATCTGACAAACAGAATATTTTGGCAAAAAGACGCGTACGACTTCTGTACAATCAGATTTTGACGAAGTTCAAAGGCTGTCTTGTAATGGATGACGAAACTTATGTCAAACTCGATTGCAATCAACTTCCTGGACAAAAGTTTTATGTGGCAAACAAGCGTGGGAATGTGGAACCAAAATATAAATATAAAAAATT
Source organism: Bactrocera dorsalis (assembly GCF_023373825.1). NCBI lineage: Eukaryota > Metazoa > Arthropoda > Insecta > Diptera > Tephritidae > Bactrocera > Bactrocera dorsalis. The sequence goes on from NC_064303.1 coordinate 89,459,922, forward strand.
GATAAATACGGTCAAAAAGTTATGATTTGGCAAGCAATATGCTCCTGTGGCCTTAAAAGTCGTACTTTCGTAACGTCGACCACAATGACATCGGATATTTATATAAAAGAGTGTCTTGAGAAAAGATTACTGCCGTTTATTCGACATCACAGAACTTCTGTAAAATTTTGGCCAGATTTGGCGAGCATACATTATTCTTCCACTGCCATGAAGTGGTATCAAAATAACAAGGTGGAAGTAATACCAAAAATCTTTAATCCGCCTAATTGTCCACAGCTTCGCCCAATAGAAAAATATTGGGCGATAGTAAAAAACAATTTGAGGAGAAGTGGTCGGGTAATAAAAAAATATGACTCAATGTTGCCTTTATGGAATAAACATGCAGCTAAAGTAACAAGAAAAACTGTTCGAAAGTTAATGTCCTCTATTAAAAAACATGCTCGCAACTTCCTACATAACAAAGTTGAATAATTATATCTTGTATTAAAATTAAAAGCTTAATAAATTCTCTTCTTTAACGTATTAAAATTTTTAGTTTCCGTTGTTTATCTTTTTAGTTATAATAATATTTTTGCGTACAGATTTTAAGTGAACAATGCTTTACGTATATGTACACAGATTTGATAACAAAATCACCGCCTCAGTCGAGTAATCTTTATATCTATACTAATATTATAAAGCTGAAGAGTTTGTTTGTTTGAACGCGCTAATCTCCGAAACTACTGGTTCGAATTGAATAACTCTTTTTGTGTTGGATAGTCCATTTATCGAGGAAGGCTATAGGCATATAGCATCACGCTGCGAAATAGGAGCGAAGAAACAGTGGTAAATGTGTAAAAAACTATTTATCTTATTTATCTTTGACTTCCGTTCCTTGCGCTGCGAAAGCGGTTCAAGATACACAAAAGTTATGTATTAAAGAATTATTTCTCTTTTAATGATCTAAATAAAAGTCCGTGAGTACCGTTTTTGTGATAACTAATTTGGTCGAAATTATTTGTTAGAGTTGTATTAACATAATAGTATCAATTTTTCTATATTTATTGTTATTTTTTTCTGTCGTTACATGCAGTATAAAACTATTCAAATTTTTGAGGTAATCCGTAATTTTGGTTAGCAGTCATTTTATTATTTTAGATATTACTGGCTGATGTTAATTCTTACTCTGCTTTTCTTAGAAAATGCCTCGGATGCGAAAATCTGGTATATCCAAAATGTCATGGTAGTTTTATTGACTGGTGATTTCCATCAAACTCTCCCAGTGATTCAGAGGGGGACACCAGCAGATGAAATTCAAGCGTGAATTAAATCATCACGCTTATGGTCGACAGTTGAAAAACTCCGCCTGAAAACTAATGTGAGAGCGTCTTCATAATGACGTGGATTAAGGACTGTACGCAGAAATGTTGTTGAAAATTGGTGATGGTTGTTTAGCTGTTGACGTTGAAGGCTATATATTACTGTCAAGACAATTTTATAATTTAGTAGAAAGTGATGTGGATTTCATTGCTAATGTTTTTCCGGAATTGCAACAAAATTTGTGTAGTGATCAGTGGTTGTGAGCAAGAGAAATATTAGCACCAAGAAATTAAATAGTTAATAGGATCAACACTGATATTTTAAACGAGGTTCAAGGAAAAATGAAGGAATATTTGTCAATGGATACAATTATAGATACGGAAGTAAGTACTTCATATCCTGTGGAGTTTTTAAATTCACTTGAACTACAGGGAGTACCGTCACATAAACTTCAATTGAAACTAAATATACCAGTAATGCTTGTGCGAAATCTAGATGCTCCTCTGCTATGTAATGGAACAAAGCTTCGGATAATAAAATTGGGACAGAACATACTTGGTGCTACTATTTTAGCAGGTGTCGGTAAGGGAAATATTGTTATAATACTTCGGATACCAATTATTTCCACTGACTTTCTATTCAAATTTAAAAGAGTTCAGTTTCGCGTCAAGCTAAGCTTTGCTGTTACTATAAAGAAGGCACAAGGACAAACATTACAGGTAGCAGGAGTGCATTTAAAAAACCCATGCTTCTCTCATGGTCAACTTTATGTAGCCTGTTAACGCGTATCTAATGTCCAGAATTCACACATATTTGCACCCGACGGGAAAATTTATAACATGGTCTACAAAAATATCCTAGATTAATACTTTGTATTTTATTTTTTTAAATTGTTAGAATTCAGAATTATTTATTTTTGTTACGGTGAAATATATTTTAAGATTATTTGTTGCATTTCAATACGCATATTTTAATGTGTTGAATCTTCATTGTCTGTAGGAATTTTTAAAAATTGTTGATCTCAGCCAACCAATAAAATTTAGTTATCACTTTGAGTCATTTCTATTATTATACCCTTACCCTTTATCTCTCATACTTATTTAATGGCTCTACTGCGGGCGAAGCCGCGGGTAAAAAGCTAGTCTTTATATTATACATACATACAGTGTTCCAATAAAGTCTTCGTACAGCACCTAATAAAAAGATTATTGATAAAAATCGGTAACACATTTAAAATTTTTTAAAAATTTTTTAGTGCGTATTTGTTTATGACATATTTCATTACATAGTAAACGAAAAATAAATATAATTTATTACATTGTTTCAAAACTATACATAATATTTGAAAAAATTGCATTATTTAAACTCCACTAAAGTCTTCGTACATTATATTTAAAGTAAAATAAATTATAAATATATCCATTTTTTTGATTGATTTTAATATTTTGTGTGATAGCCCTTGTTTTTAATAACGGCTTTAAGGCGGTCTGGCATTGATTCCACAAGCTTTTGTGTATATCGTACATCAATTTTCATCCATTCCTCTTGAAGGACTTCTTTTAGGCGAGCTTTTGAACTTATATGATGAGTCCTGATCCGTTTTTCGAGCAAGTTCCAAACATGCTCTATTGGGTTAAGATCAGGACTCTGTGGTGGTGTCTCTAGTAAATGGGGGACATTGTACGCCAAGTACATCCTTGTATTATGAGCCATGTGCTTGGGGTCGTTGTCTTGCTGGAAATAAAATGCTTCAGATACGCCCAATTTTTCTACGCTTGGCTTCAAATTTCGTTTCAAAATGTCAATATAAGCACGGTGGTCCATAATTTCTTCAATTATTTCGAGTTTGCCAACGCCATTAGCAGCCATACAACCCCATACCATCACTCCACCACCTCCGTGCTTTACTGTTTTAATTGTATTTTTGGGGTTGTATGCTTCTCCTGGCTTCCTCCATACTTTAATCCTGCCGTCAGATCCAAAAATGTTGTATTTCGATTCATCAGAGAATATAACATTCCGCCAAAACACAGGAGATGCATTTTGGTACTTCTGAGCGAAGGCAATGCGCTTCCTACGGTTTATCACGTTTACGAGTGGCTTTCGGCGAGGCGTGCGTGACTTAAACCCAGCCTTAATTATAGCTTTTCGTACAGTTTCGGGATTAACTTTTTTTTGGTTGAATTGGTGAAGCTCTGTAGCGATTTTTTGAGCACTAATGAATGGATCTGCAGTAACCATTCGCTTAATTTTTAGGCGATCTCCATCCGCGAGAATTGAAGGTCGACCAGATTTGTTTTTGTTTTCTACGCGGCCTTCATATTTAAAGCGGCCAATAACGGATTGCACTGTCGAACGGCTACGGGACACTATTTTGGCTATTTCTGCATATGATTTTTTTTGCTTTACATGCAAATTTATGATAAGCTCACGTTCTTTAATTGATAAATATTTTCCAGGCATTTTTTTATAATCACCAAAGTTTTTGTTCAAATTCACAACGTTTTCGATTCAAATGAGTCACTGAAATATCCCGCTAGCTTACTTCGTTCACTTTAACAAAGTACCGTTATAAGGAAGGTTGCCTATTATTATTTAGAAAAAGTAGTTGCCAACAAAAGCGAAATGTACGAAGACTTTATTGGAGTTTAAATAGTGCATTTTTTTCAAATATTATGTATAGTTTTGAAACGATGTAATAAATTATATTTATTTTTCGTTAAATATATGATGAAATATGTCATAAACAAATACGCACTAAAAAATTTTTAAAAAATTTTAAATGTGTTACCGATTTTTATCAATAATCTTTTTATTAGGTGCTGTACGAAGACTTTATTGGAACACTGTATATAAATAAAAATGAATCGCCAAAATGTATGTACGCTCATAACTTTCATACGACTGAACCAGATTTGATGATTCTTTTTTTATAATGTTCGTTGAGGTTCAGAGATGGTTTCTGCGGAGAAAAAATTCGAATAATTGCCGGAAAATCCCTGAAAACACCCCTTTTCTTTTTCTCATACAAACGAATGAATATTTGTTCCTTAGTAACGCTAAGAGAACGGCTGAACCAATATTGATGAAATTTTAAGAGGTTGTTCGTCGTGGATCGGGAAAGGTTTTAGAAATAAAGAACCCATATGTCTTTCATGAGGAAAAGTCGGAAAATTGAACAACTCCAAAAAGTTAATTTTTACCATACAAATGTTTTTATTCAATTTTTTTGATTTGTTTTTCAATTATTTAAATCTTTCAAATTTGGCGTTTGCTTCAAAAATTTTTGAAAATTATTCCGTGAATATGTTATGTGTTTTTCACAAAGTGATCAATTACAGCTTGAAATTTATCACGATGCCATGAAGAGGTCGCGCTTATATCGGTCGGCGTTCTTTTTGCCATCAACGTACATTAGCAGCCCAGGGCACATGAACGAGTACTCCCAGGATGCGATGATATACTTACATGCGGTATTATGCATGTACGTGCAAGACTATTCAAGCAACAACTTCGATGGACTTTATCTTGAAGCAAATATGGTGCTGTTAGATGCTAGATGTACCCTGTTGAGTGGCAAAAGAGAGGTTTGCCGCACGCACACATTCTTCTTTGGATGGTGGAAGGTGATTACATCAGATCAAATTGATGAAATCATTCAATCATGCGGAAATTCCTGATGCAAAGAAAGATCCAGTATTATACGAAGTGATAAGAACCAATAAGGTTCATGGACCTTGCGGACACCACAATCCCACTTCGGTTTGTATGTCTCACAATAAATGCACGAAACAGTATCCGCGTACTTTTCTTTCGGAAACACAAACTAGAAATGATGGATATCCACTCTATCGGCGTTGCCCACCAGACGACAATGGCAGAATATTCAGCATCCAATTTAGAAGAGTGAATATCGAAGTTGATAACACATGGATCGTATTCACCATTGTACGTTCTAAACTCATATCAATGTTGAGTATTGCAGTTTGGTGTAATCGATAAAATACGTTTGTAAATACGTCACCAAAGGAAGCAACATGCCGGTTATTGGTCTTGAACGATACGGTCAATACGTGAACTGCAATAAAGCGCTTTGTAGGATATTTAATTTTGCAATTCATGAACGTTTTCCGACTGTTGTGCGTCTCGCAGTTAATTTGGAGAATGGCCAAAGAGTGTATTTCAACCCAGAGAATACAGTACAGTCAGTGGAAACGCCGCCAGAAAAAAAATTTACATTTATGAGTTTTTGCTCAACTTTCGTCAGTGATCCGTTTGCTAGGACACTCGGAAATACCTTGATATTATACATAGAATGCATCGTCGAAGAAATAATTACGCAGAAAGCAAGGGCAAGCAGTAGATGAACATCCAGGTGTGTTATCAATTAATGCATTAGGACGAATTTACACAATCCACCCAACGACAACACGATGATTGTTTCTACCTTCGGTTGCTATTGATAAATTTATGTGGTTCAACTTCATTTGAGTCATTGCGTACTGTGAATGGTACGGTGTGTGCAACTTTTTGAGAAGCAAGCCAGCAATTACAATTGCGGGAAATCACTGGAATGCAAATGCCTGCAAATCCGCGTCTATTATGGGATACGAACAAAAATGGCATGGTCGAAGACATTTTACATCGTCTTCGCTATTAATTAGAAATGGGTCAATTCCGGTTGATACTTCCGGTAGTTTCCTATCACTTCCATCTGCCTTTTATCAATTCACGAAAGATGAACTCATCACGAATGTTCGGACATTGGCCAAATTATCGTAACTATAATTCCTTAAGTGCACGCGAAATGTTAGCTGCCAAAAATACCGATTTTGATGACTTAAACTGGAAGATTCAAAGTCAAATTCCGGGAGACTTGCGCTCATACAAATCGATCGATTGTCTTGACAATGAAGACGACGCCGTGAATTATCCAGTGGAATTTCTAAATTCTTTGGAGAGTATTGGTATGCCACCGCATTATTTGCGTCTCAAAGTTGGATCTGTCGTTATTATGTTTCGCAATCTTCATGCGCCGAAAGTGTGTAATGGAACCCGACTGATTTTGATGCCAATACAAGGAAGCAGAATGCTTCATTCTACGAATTTCTTTGAGTTCTAACGATTTGCCATATCAGTTCAAACGTATTCCGTTTCCGGTGAAAATTGAATTTGAGATGACAGTCAACAGGACCTAAAGGTAGTCGCATAGTGTGAGGCATAATTTTGGAAATGCTATGTTTTTTACATGGCTGTAGCGTGCTCACGAGTTGGAAAACCATCTTTTCTGTACACCGGAACAGAAACCGAAAAATGTTGTTTATAAAGCTGCGTTACATTGAAAAAAAAAATGAAATGATAAATTTAACTTTCTTTTCATTTCAAACTACATAATTTCACGCAGGACAACGGCTGCGGGGTCAGCTGGTAACTTTAATAAATTTTTTTACATATTATTTTGAAATGGAATCATGCGTTCTGGATTTGTATTAAAATAATTTTATATTTCCATTTTCCAATTTTGGACATTGCAACGAGAAGAGTCAATTTATGTACGTTTATAATTACCACAGGTTGGGAATTGATTTGTACTGAAACGCTACAATTCACTGCGAAAACAATATGTCCAAATATTGCGCACAAATATTGAAAACGAAGCGACATTTTCTATGACTGTAACTTGACTGAGAGTTAACGTATTTTCGACGTGTGAGGAAGGCAGCGATCCAAATGTTATTCAGACTCGGCTAGACCCGAGATAACAAATCACTAACACATGCAGCAGAGATACATGCCAAAATTAAAAACCATGCGCCATTCTCCACAATTTCAATCAAACTGAGTAAAAGATACCTGGGTGTTATTACTTAATTACCAAAATGACTATAATTTTATGGAATACTTAAATCTCCCTGGATCTTTATTAGCAAGGAGTGAAATAAAAGAAAACCGATCTCATTGTTATATAAATCTATGACTAGCTGAATCCGGGCTTCGCTTTCCAGGAATTTAACAAAAAAACTTAGCCGTATTATGCGTATAAAACGAACGACATTTCCGGCAAATAAGTAGCTTCCTTACGACGTGTGCAAAATTTCAGATTGATATCTCAGAAACTGAGAGACTGATTCGCATATTAACTGATAGGCGGACAAACGGACATGGCTAAATTGATTTGATTTTAAAAGTATTTATGTACTAAAGTGTTGACAGGTCCCCTGCCTAGTATGATACAAGGTGAGTTCCAAAGTAAATAGGACTTTTTGAACCTCATCACCGCCATCTATATGTCGACTGGTGTGTTAGAATCAGCTTTCTTTATCGATATTCCAGTGAGAATTTCGTGACATTTCAATCGATTTCGATTGGAAGTGAAGTTATTGCGAAAGTGAGCTTCGGGCAAAGAGACAACATTAAATTTTGTTTTGTAAAACTTTTACCGAAACGTTTCAAATGACGATTTTTTTTTGTTTCAATATTTTTTTATTTGTTGAATCTGCTTTTTGTTTTAAAAGCCTAACAATAACTTATAAAATTTTAAATTTATTTAAAAACTTGGCACGCTCAAGCAAGTGATTGAGCTACGTTGCTCCTTAGTATGCGGGCATATCTCTTCCTTTAAGGCGTGCTGGATCGCAGGAATGTACCGAAACATTAGAAAAAGGGCTTGCGCGATTTCGGAGTTTAGATATATATTTAATTCTGCTGCCTTCTACTTCTTTCCTTACCAGAGAAATACCAACGTCTTTATGGATATTTTCATTACGCATGTACCATGGCGAACACGTGGTTGATCTTAGCATTTTTGATTGGAAACTTTTTATTATGTCTATATTAGTTTCACAGGTCGTACCCCATATTTGAATGCCATACATCCAAACCGACTTTATGCTCGCATTATATGTATAAAAGCACTTTGTTGTCTAGTCTAAGTTTAGAGGTTTTATTTAAAAGCCAGTTTAAATTTGTAGTCCTTATTTTCATGTAATTTATTTTACTAGATATGTTTTCTCCACGTAAGTCTTCTATCTAGATGAATATCAAGATAAATTACTTCATTCGCTTGGGTTACTATTATTGTTCATTTTTACTGCCCTGCACATTTTTGGCCTTAGCAAAAATGTAATATTCTTACACTTTTATTCATATTTATACGGCAGTTGGCTAGCCATTCTTTGACAGAACTTAAGTGCTCGGCTAATATTCTTGATGCTTTTATCTGGCATTTGTTATGGCTCACTATACTCGTAGCTGTGTCATCCGCAAAAATTAAAGTTAATACTTTGTTAGCTGTTGGAAGATCTGCTGTATATATGATGTATAGTGTTGGGCCTAGAACACTGCCCTGGGGTACACCAGCCCTTATCTTTCATCAGATATGAAATCTCCCACTTTTACCATAAATTTTCTATTTTTTAAATAAGATTCCAATGTTTTATACATTTCTGAAGGTAGAATAATTTTAATCTTATATAAAAGTCCCTAATGCCATACCTTATCAAACGCCTGAGCCACGTCTAGAAATATAGCCGAACAGTAATCTCTGTGCTCTAATGCTTTTCTTATTTCGTTAGTAATTCTATTTATTTGCTCTCTCGTACTATGTTTTTCACGAAACCCGAATTGGTGCGTTGGTATTATACAATATTATTTTCGTGGAGGAAAGGAAGCATCTTTGATAGTAACAATATTTTAAATATTTTTGAAAGACAGGGTAAACTACTCATAGGTCTGTATGAAGACGGCTTTGTTAAGTATTTCCCAGGTTTTTCTATCAAGATGATCTGCGACTTTTTCCATGAATTAGGATAGTGTCCGAGATTAAGAATTGCATTGAAGAGCAAAGAGAGCACTTCTACGGCAGTATTTAGTAACTCAATTAGCATTTTTGGGGTAATATTATCATGTCCTGGTGACTTTTTTGGTTAAGTTCTTTTATTATTCTAGTAACTTCAGAAGTAACGGGTGATTTTTTTGAGGTTAGGATTTTCATGCATTAGTATTTGACAGATCACGTGGGATTTCAGACATGGTGTCAAAGAGAAAGATGCTCAGTATGCTTTGACATTTCATCATGAATAGACTTACTAACGAGCAACGCTTGCAAATCATTGAATTTTATTACCAAAATCAGTGTTCGGTTCGAAATGTGTTTCGCGCTTTACGTCCGACAAATTTTGTTCAGCGATGGCTCATTTCTGGTTGAATGGCTACGTAAATAAGCAAAATTGCCGCATTTGGGGTGAAGAGCAACCAGAAGCCGTTCAAGAACTGCCCATGCATCCCGAAAAATGCACTGTTTGGTGTGGTTTGTACGCTGGTGGAATCATTGGACCGTATTTTTTCAAAGATGCTGTTGGACGCAACGTTACGGTGAATGGCGATCGCTATCGTTCGATGCTAACAAACTTTTTGTTGCCAAAAATGGAAGAACTGAACTTGGTTGACATGTGGTTTCAACAAGATGGCGCTACATGCCACACAGCTCGCGATTCTATGGCCATTTTGAGGGAAAACTTCGGACAACAATTCATCTCAAGAAATGGACCCGTAAGTTGGCCACCAAGATCATGCGATTTAACGCCTTTAGACTATTTTTTGTGGGGCTACGTCAAGTCTAAAGTCTACAGAAATAAGCCAGCAACTATTCCAGCTTTGGAAGACAACATTTCCGAAGAAATTCGGGCTATTCCGGCCGAAATGCTCGAAAAAGTTGCCCAAAATTGGACTTTCCGAATGGACCACCTAAGACGCAGCCGCGGTCAACATTTAAATGAAATTATCTTCAAAAAGTAAATGTCATGAACCAATCTAACGTTTCAAATAAAGAACCGATGAGATTTTGCAAATTTTATGCGTTTTTTTTTTAAAAAAGTTATCAAGCTCTTAAAAAATCACCCTTTAGAAGTCCTAATAAACATATGCGACTGGTTTGCGGTATTGGGCAAGGTTGGCAACTCAAAGTTGTTCTTTGGGCAATTGGGTTGAAATACCTTATCTAGGTGGTTTGCAAAGCAATTTGCCTTATCCTCATCACTACGTGCCAATTACCATTCAACTGTCTTAGAGGCATGTTGGAATCTACTGGTGGCTTAAAAGACTTTGGGGTTTTCCAAAGGGATTTTTGCTTGTACTTTCGTATAGCAGATTTCTGTTGAAGGGGAGCGATTTAACTGCCATTCCCGCCTTTTCTCATTTACAATGTGATGTTAGAGAAACTTTTGGCTCAAATATCATGGGCTGTTCGCATAACTTTATTAATATGGGAGAATGATCAGATGATAAGTCTGTACATGTATCATAAGCGATCATATAATTTTTTTTCGAAGCGACTTATATATATTTTTGAATTTGTAATAGTTAGGATTTTTCAGTGTCGGGTGTCAAAAATGGCGTCCAAAATGACGACTCCAGCAAAAGGTGTTTTGAAAACCAACCTCAACTGCGGGCACGCTATAGGTCGCAAGTCGTTGTCTACAAGCAGAAAATCAAACGAATCTTAATGAGAGAGGCGCCCCAACTTAAAACACAAGAAAAAATTCGTTATAGAAACAAAATGGCGGCCACTTGAAAAAAGTATCGTTTTTTCGCATGATTTTTCCACTATGACCTGTTGTAAAAAATCGTTTGTGATCAAAATATTGGATTTTGTAGGTTACAGCGACTGAGAATTTTATCTTCTTTTATGCGGGCAGATCGCGTAGATAATTGGTTGAATGGTTCAAAAACGAGAATGCCCGCAGATTCGAAAAATCTCGTGCTCGGGACATAGGTCCGTTCAAAGTCGGGTTACGACGGAACTGATTCACGGATCGGAAAAACATTTCACCAGCATATTCTAGACAATTTTTAGCCTTCGATTTATGTATTAAAAAAATCGATTTTTAAAGAAATTTTAAAAGAGGACCCCTTAAGCAACAAAAAATTTTAAACGTTTTTGTGATAGTTTGACTCAGTATTGTTTGACTACGCGGCGAAGATGAACACCAGCAAGCAGAGAATATGCCATGTTTTTGAGTTTTCGATTCCACTGAAGTAATTTTGATCAAAATCAAATCAAAGATTCAACCCGAACATATCAAAAAAGTAATGAAAACAATTGCTCAAATTGCCCAGGTGCCAAATATTGTACAAAAACCTTTTGGTACCAGTTAAATAAGGCTGAATATTAAAATAAATGAAAAAGCTCATGAACCAAATTTCGATATTTGTTGAATTATAACAAACTCGATGCATTTCCGAAGCGGCTGGTTACAGGTGACGAAAAGTGGATCAATTAAGACAACGTCAAGTGAAAACTGTTGTGATCGTATTGACATTCAGGCTGGATTTGCTGTGTGCTTGGTGGGATTGACAGGGAATCATCTACTGTGGGCTGTTTCTCTTTGACCAAACCTTTAATTCGAACCTATACTGTTGACGAATAGGAGAAGAATTATTTGCTAACAGAAAAACGCCAAGTCACACACATCGATAGTGACTACCTAGAACAATTAGGTTATTCTTATGCATCCACCAGATAGTACGGATCTGGCATCAAACAGTTAGTCCATTATCCTCCCGAAAACTTTATCATAATCAATCATTTATTTCGCAATATAGTTGGAGGGGTTCTAAGAGAGTAACATTGTGGAATTACCCTCAAAATCTTAACATATTATCAAACAAAATGTTTATATTTCACTTAAATGAGATAATTCTAACTATCTATATATCTATAAATTAGTTGCTGTCCGTAAGTCTCGCTAAAAATCAAGAACGGCTGAACTGATTTGGCTAATTTTAGTCTGAAATATTCGTGGAAATCCAGGAAAGGTTTAAACGGTGAGAAAATATGGAAACATTTGTTGTTCGTTTTTCTCGCTAAAACTCGAGAAAGGCGAGATCGTTATAGTTGCTTTTTAGATTGAAATGCATATCCTAGTCAAAAAGGTTTAAAACATAAGGAAATATGGAATAGCAAAAATCTATATACCATACATATTTAAAAATTATTGCTTAGTCTCGCTAAAGCTCGAAAACGGCTTCACCGATTGGCTAATATTGGTCCTGAATTATATGTGGAGGTTCAGGGAAACATTTCTGAAAGCAACCATAATAGTACTTGTGATTTCAAAACCATCGGATGCTTTGTGATCGTGCTCTTTTTTGTGTTGACCTTTTGTGATAGTGACATTACTGGCATTACTGCTAAGTGCGCGAGATTTATTTTCACTTTGATGAATTAGACTATGCAATGCCAAGGAGAATATGACCTGACTAAGGACGCCACAGTCACTCTAATGTGCGCACAGTTTCCTCACGTTCTAGCCGCTCTGATAACCAAAGAGAGACAAATCAAGAAAATAGTGATATTTTTATGTCAGAATTACTTTTTTCAGTGAGTCACAATGAAGTAGATAAGAGACTTAGAAGAAACGATTTCGTGCACATCTAACACAACAACAGCGGATACGACATAATGAAATTGAGCGATCCCGCGACGCAGTGCTCCTGTGATCCTGGAAACAGCTGCATTCCACTATGATCCGGCAATAGATTTTTGTGTCGTCAAATCGGGATCATTTGGACAACTGAAATAATTTGTTAATATTGCAAGACGTAAAAGTGATGAATATACTAGATTACGTTGCCCTGAAGCCAAAATAAAATTGCCACAATTATACCTCCATCAGATCTTTTACGGCACGAAGGAGTTGTAACGAAGCAATCAACTGTTGTGACCAGACAAGAGTACAACATAGATATACATTACTTATATGGATCATAATAATCTGAGCCAAATCTGGTGCATACCGTGATTGATCGATGGTATTCATTGCGTTTTCATTCATGATGCTCCAAACTACGAATATCGAAAATAAACAATGCGCATTACCTTGATTTTTGTGTGGCTTTGGCGTGGTTGTGGTTTTATCGGGACGAGTTGAGCAAGAACGCGTTTCATACTCAAAATATCCATCAAAATCATCCGAATGGACTCGCGAGATATTTCCAGTTCTTTTGTCATCTCTCTAACATATGCCTGACGATTTTCAATCCTTCACTTTTTTATTATTTTCATCAGTTGAAGATCGTCCAGAACGAGGCATGCCTTCAACGATCACTCGACCGTCTTTGAAGGCTTGGTATCACTCATAGCCTTGTGTTTTTGATAAAACTACATCACCTTAAGCCTTTTCGAACATTTGCAACGATTTCGCATTAATTTGTATCCATTGTAAAAATCGCAACGCACTACAAAGGTTTACCGACTTAAGGGACGCCTCAGTGTGACACTCCGTAAAATTACTGATTTTCGCGATTTTGTTTTTAATGTTGGAATTAACTAATCAGTCCGATTTTTTTTTATAAATAAATTTATTTATGCCGAATACAAAATAATTTTTTTTATGTTTATTTATTGAGTGTACAACAGTTAAATAAATTGTTGAAATTATACGTAAAAAAAATGTCCTGTCCGATGTCCACGATTGTGGCCGCAATTTTGATCTAAAATAACAATTTCAAAAAGAAATTTGACAAAATGGCGGCGGTTTGAACAAAACACATCGAATTTTGCCCTTTTTTTAACAGTTTTACTTAGAAAAAGGTAAAATTGTTTCAAAAATGTTCTCTCCAAATTGGAACCAGATATCTTTACAACTCTTCCTTTCAGAGTGGAAACCGTTTCGAAAAACACCATTCTGAAAAAACGCGTTTAAAGATTGGAGTTGCTCTGTTTCCTTTTTACAAAAAACGCTGTAGCGACCATAATTATTTGAATTTCTATTTCAAAATTTTAGATAATGTTTATTATAGTGTATACTATCTGATCAAACTGAGCTGGTTGACAGATCGTGTACATATTTGGCATAGTAATTACAGCCAGTCCTACCGACTTAGCAAAATACATTTTCTTGAAATATGATTTAGTCCGGAGAACTTAATTAAAATTTCCTGGTGCTTTTCTGTCACAATGTTCATACAAATGTAAACTATATTTTGAAACGATTGTTATACTCTCGCAACAAAGTTGCTAAAGAGAGTATTATAGTTTTGTTCACATAACGGTTGTTTGTAAGTCCTAAAACTAAAAGAGTTAGATATATGGTTATACATACCAAAGTGATGAGGGTGACGAGTAGAGTTGAAATCCGGATGTCTGTCTGTCCGTGCAAGCTGTAACTTGAGTAAAAATTGAGATATCATGATGAAACTTGGTACACGTATTTCTTGGCTCCATAAGAAGATTAAGTTCGAAGATGGGCAAAATCGGCCCACTGCCACGCCCACAAAATGGCGGAAACCGAAATCCTATAAAGTGTCATAACTAAGCCATAAATAAAGATATTAAAGTGAAATTTGGCACAAAGGATCGCATTAGGGAGGGGCATATTTGGACGTATTTTTTTTGGAAAGGGGGCGTGGCCCCGCCCCCTACTAAGTTTTTTGTACATATCGGAACTGAACGGAAACTACTATAGCTATGTCAACCAAACTCTATAGAGTCGTTTCTTTGAGGGTTTTACATATACAGTTCAAAAATTGGAGAAATCGGATTATAACCACGCCCACCTCCCATACAAAGGTTATGTTAAAAATCACTAAAAATTGCGTTAACCGACTAACAAAAAACGTCAGAAACACAAAAATTTAACGAAAGAAATGGCAGAAGGAAGGTGCACTCAGGCTTTTTAAAAAAATTGAAAATGGGCGTGGCGTCGCCCACTTATGGACCAAAAACCATATCTCAAGAACTACTCGACCGATTTCAATGAAAATTCGGTACATAATATTTTCTTAGCACCCTGATGACATGTACGAAATATGGGTGAAAATCGGTTCACAACCACGCCTTCTTCATATAACGCTATTTTGAATTCCATCTGAATGTCTTCCTGTACATATATGTATAATATATACATTAGGAACCAATGATAGCGGAATAAAACCTTTACACAAATACAGTATTTGAGCTGAGTATCACCTTTAAAAAATATGTAAAGACGATAATATAAAATTTTCGATTATCACTTTATCATGCGCGAGTAATAAACTGTTCGGTGACACCCGAACTTATCCTTCCCTTACTTGTTTTTCTTCTGGAATTGAAATAATCCAAGATTACTTTCATTCCGTATACTGTTTTTAGAAATGAAAGAAACAGTCTTTTTTTTTAAATAATGTACTATTTGTTGCTAAATAGAATATGCAAAGTTTCACAAAAAACATTATACTAAGTTAAGTTTGTTTCAATAGCTTTAAACGTCAGTCAATGTTGAACATTTTATGCAGGCTAGGGTTTTCAATTCAACCGACCATCTCAGTGATAATACTTTGGTCTTATAGCCCATATGTACATAATTTGAGGAGTAGTAAGCTCCACACCAGATACGCCACACTACGCCTTTGCCATACTGACCTTTCTGGATATTCTCCTCCTAAATATAAACCGTTCAGATTGCTGTAAGTAAAACATAAGAGGTAAATAATTTAATGTCAAACATAATTTTAGTTGAAAAACTCCATATGAAAAAAATTCATTCATAACTATGAAAAATAACGTGTATTACCTGGAATAACAATTCTTATACCACCAAGCCCCCATATATAACACTGCACAGTTTTTACCACTTTCGTCGTTGTGCTTATCTTTAGTGGTGAATTTTTGCCCAGATGCTAGACGAGAAAAAACGAGTCACCGGCCGTGCCTGAATATTGACCAAGCGCAATTAAACTCATATTTATTTTGAGCGTTGCCTATAGTGAAATTATCGTACTTGGCAACACGTTTCTCATTTTCAAAATCCTCTAATTGAAACCAAAGCTCATGAGATCGCGAATGAGTCAATGCGATGTATTTTATCCAAACCGAGAAAGAAATTGGCATTCAAAACCGCCGAAAACGTGGTTCATACTCAATCCACCCCACCCACGATAGAAGTCGGTGTCGTTGCTTTGACGTACGCTGAGAATTATAGTCCATGGTTCACACGAGCCATCAGGATCACGAAGACAATAAAACATTGAAACGGTGATGAAGAAATTCAGGCAGATAAAGT